>NW_024734764.1:0-9595 GCF_018991925.1 Homarus americanus | reverse complement strand
GCCACAACAGTACTACAGTACATCCCTGCCACAACAGTGTACTACAGTACATCCCTGCCACAACATTGTACTACAGTACACCCCTGCCACAACATTGTACTACAGTACATCCCTGCCACAACAGTGTACTACAGTACTTCCCTGCCACAACAGTGTACTACAGTACATCCCTGCCACAACAGTGTACTACAGTACATCCCTGCCACAACATTGTACTACAGTACACCCCTGCCACAACATTGTACTACAGTACATCCCTGCCACAACAGTGTACTACAGTACACCCTTGCCACAACAGTGTACTACAGTACATCCCTGCCACAACAGTGTACTACAGTATAACAGACATGTTGTAATCTTAGTAAGGATCGCAATCCTTAGAATCGATTTCATATTTTTTTGAGGACTCGTGATTGTAATCGTTTCTAAGGCAAAAGGATTCTTACCGATGATTACAGTTCATGATTACAACTAATCCCATTGAGATTGTGGAGAGCAAGGGAGAGTGAAGCGGGAAGTCACTCACAGTGTTGCCATTTTAGCGGTTTTCCCGCTAAATCTAGATGTTCTGACCCACCATTTAGCAGGTAAATTTGCTGTCTAGATGTCTGGCGGATTTCTAGAGGTTTTAGTTATATAATTATACTTGCATAAATATAGACAGTCAGTGGAAGGATCTCACGCTTGTGGAGTGGAATGAAGTTTCACAAACTGTCCTGTTTTGGAATGAAGTACATTAACTACATGGACGCATCACATTGTAATCTATTCAAGGAGTTGACAGAGTTTGCTTTATCAGTTCTCGTCATACTCGACTCTAATGCTGAAGTAAAAAGGATATTCAGTCAGTTAAATATAGTGAATAATAAACTTCGAAACAGAACGGGAACAGAAATGGCTACTCCTTTTCTTGCAACACGAGCAGGTTTGAAAAGAAATGAAAAGTCCTGTTTGGAATATGAAATACCGGCTGATATCTTGAAATTGATCGGAACTAGCAATGCATACGTCAGTGAACCAATCCTGAAATCAACACCAAGAGCAAGTACATCTCGAGAGGAAACAGAGGTAGAGGAATTCGATGATTCCTCTTTCTTCCTGTTGATTATACATTTAATTACTTTTGTGACATTATGCTCACCTGTGTGTTAATTAGCTATACTTCTACTATATATATATATATATATATATATATATATATATATATATATATATATATATATATATATATATATATATATATATATATATATTTTATATATATATATTTATATAAAGAGAGTAACATATGCTATTATCTGTACAGTTACAATCTAGCGGTTTAGGGTCAAATCTTAGCGGGTTTTGGAGTTCATATATGAATGTAATTTGTAGATTGCACTGGTCACCTACATTGGCAGAGCGCACTAACCTTCACAGTGAGCAGTTGAGCTGAGCGTCACCTTGCTCATGTTCAAATGTTAACTGTTGTGACTGTCAGCCAACAAGTCTGTCAAGTAGATGCTCCATATCACGGAAAAAAATCAATGAACTCTCCCTTGCTGAACCTATATCGAAGTTTAAATTGCGTGTCATCCTAAAAATTTATAGGATTCTGCCCATCTAGTATCAGTCTTCTCTCTACAAAATTTTCAATTGGATGATATCGCCACCAGTCTGGATTAACGCGAGGATCGACAATTTCGATCTCTAGCCCGGTTTGAATCTTTGTGTTGGCTCAAGCCAGCGTTCTGAATACCATCAATCTTCAATTCGTTTTGTTTAAACCGTAATGCGTTTAAAATCATCTGTTCTGAATTCCGCCTAGGATGGCCGATTGGGCTGCACAGTACACTATCGTCCTGTTCCTCCACCGGTGAACCTAACTGAATATACTGTATACAGCCTATTAGCAGTCGTGGTGTGACCACATTAGAGGACAGACGTGTGCCCTTAGGTGCTCTTGACTTCCCACAAATGTCCCCCTCCTCAGGCCTGACTCCCCTCAGCCGGCAGTTTTGCCAGCATGGGGAGTCAACGTAAGGGCAAGCGCCTCCGGAGAGGTAGCCCCTCTCTCAATAATCCAATCGCCAACTCACCTGACCATACTGAATACAACACCCATCAAGAGTCAGATCCCAGTGATAATGACAGTGACGATAATGGTCTATGGGAAACACTCTTCAGGGTGGAAACTCCGAGGCCACGGACCCCAGCACTCTCCCCTCTGCCAACCAGCCAAGTAAGCTGAATCTACACTTTCTCAAGGGCCCATTGAAATCAGTCGAGGACCGGTTTAATTGGATGATGAAGTACTGCAAAGAGCACGGCCACAACATTGAATTCCGGCAAGGTAAGAACCGGAACTTTATCAAGTGTCAGACTCGAAGTCTATGAAGCCCTTAGTACTGTCGGCTTCAACGGGGTGGTCATGGTGCCACCCCCAGCAGACGCTGAGGAATGTTGTCACATCCTAGTGAAACGTTTTCCCTTATACGCTGACATCGAAGATGCGCGTGAATTCAATCCCAACATACTGAGTATACGTCGCCATTACCGGGGGAAAAATCCACAAGCCTCTGTTATTGTCAAGTTGAAGGGAAAGGAATGCCCAGCCACTGTGAAAGCCCTTCCAATCCTTCCACCATTATATGCAGAACCTTATCACCCTGAGCCTGCATTTTGTGTCAGCTGCTCTCATTGGGGGCACATTTTCACTGCCTGCTGCCGACGGGATCGCCCCAGATGTCGATTCTGTTCGCGAAACCACAACTCCGCCGTCTGTGGCCAGAAAATAAAAAACCACATCCATAGAGGTGGCGTGGGCTATGTAATTGTTCCCAGGTGCTGTAATTGTGGCGGCCGCCACAACGCTGATTCGCGGCAGTGCCCCCGTCGCCCGTCCGTCCCAGGGGAGAGGCCTCCCCAAGGGCCGCGTCGACCACAACGCTCCCCCTAGTCTACTGGGACACCTGCCTCTGCCTGGCTTCACCAGGCTACACCACAACAACGGCACCTGCCGTTCCCTAACTCAACCAAAACTGAGCCTCGTCCCTGTCTCTATCCTGACTCTGTCAAGCCTCGTGATCCCACCAGTGCCCCCCCCTCAACTCAGCCTCTACTCTCACGTTGTCCAGCCTCGTGCTTCCACCAGTGTGCTTCCACCAGTGCCCCCCCACAACCCCCCGTTACCCCCACGCTGTCAAGCCTAGTGCTCCCACCAGTGCCCCCCCCACAACCCCCCCCAGTGACATGACACAGATCATGTCCCTCTTCCAAGAATTTGCCAGGCATGTTGAGCAACTCTTCCCTACACTCTGTACCGCCATCTCTGACCTACACAACCAACTCTTGCCCGAGGCTGCCACCCTGTCACTCCCCTCTTTTGGTTTGACACAAGCTGGTAGCCCCCCCTGCTCACTGCCTGTGCGTCCTGCTGCCCCCGCGCCAAGCCCTGCCTTATCCTCACGTCACGTGGTGGCTCAACCCGTCTACCCACCGCAAGCCACGCCTGCTCCTGTGCTGTCTCCACCAGGGCTCCCTTCCAGACCTGACGACTCCACTCCCGGCCACCCAAGCTCCGCCGACATGCCTGCACCTAAGGCCCATCCGTCCACGTCAGGGGTACACATGTACCCAACCGGCCAGCCTGAAATCAGTCTAATACACTACAATGGATAGCAACGCTACAGGACTGCAGGTACTCACCTGGAACATAAACGGCTTACAAAACAAGTTTGGTGCCCTCAAAACCTACGCCTACACTGAAAATATCGACGTGTTGTGCCTCCAAGAAACGCGGTGTGCTGCTGGTACCCATGTGCTCAGTGGCTACACATGTGTTGAGAGCCCATCCACCCCTGTTCTTCGCATCGATGGACTACCACGAGGTCATGCACGTGGACTGCGGATCTACGTCAAGAAGGATGTCCCCTATCAACCTCTCTACGTCCCCCTTGATGACGACACCACCGACGCACACGCCATCACAATCACACTAAAAGGTGTGTCCCTCAATATTGTCAATGTCTATGTGCCTCCCTCCACCCCTACTGTACCTGTCCTACCACACCATATCACCTCCACCCCCACCCTCCTTGTGGGGGACCTCAATGCCCGACACCCTAGTCTCGGCTCCCAGGGGCCCCACTCAAACTCCCGGGGTAATTCCTGGCTCTCCTACCTACAAACCACTGATGACCCTGTACGTCTTCTCTGCCCTCCTTCACCCACCCACATCGGGGGAGGGAAACTTGACTACATCGCCCTCTACTCTGACCCTCACCGCCCACACTCCACCCGCATCCTCCACTCCCCCCACAGTGACCATTTCCCTATCCACACTACTCTCCAGTACGTGAGAATAACCCTCCCACCCAAGGGCCCTAGGCTCAGCCTACCCCCTGCCAACATACCTGCCTTCATCACTACCATTGCTGAATGGTTTCAGGATTACACTGTCACCACCGCAGACCAACTCTACCTTGATCTGTCCAAACAATGCACTACCCTCCTCCGCCCTGCCCCAAAACACCGCCGCCCTAATCGCCAGCCCAGGAGTCATTGGAATGTTAACCGCGACCCTCATGTTAAGTCTATCCGAGTATGGCACCGATTAGCAGTCGACCAGTGGAAGAAATCTCCCAGTTCCCCTGATGCTCTACGCTTCCTGATGCGCACAAATAAAGAGCTCCAATCTGCCATCACTCTCGCACGAGAGAAGCAGTGGTTTGACTTTGCTTCTTCTATTGACCAGTCTACTTCTATAGGTGATATATGGCGCACCATTAACCGTGCCCGGGGCACCAACTCCAGACCCGCACTCCACCCCAGACCAGCTGCCCGAGCCGAGGCGCTCTCCCAGGCGTGGCAGGAGGCCGCCTCCATTGATGCACTACCACCCACTGTACGAGACCTCACCCTCGCACTGCAACCACAACGCCGACAGCGCATCTCCGAGTACCAAGACCTATCTACAGACACTGACGTGCCTTTCACACAGTGAAGTGCTAAATGCCCTTATTGCCACCCCTGGTAACCCCCTCCTCTGTCTATTTAGCCTCTCTTATGATACTGGTCAGCTGCCTCACTTATGGAAGACTGCCACTGTAGGTTATGTATCTATGCTACTGTGCCGATTAGCAACCTTGTATATAAGCTACTGTGCCGAGTAGCATTTATATATGTAATTACGTGGCAACACTGCACGTGTTATGTGTCAACATTGCCCGAGGCTGCCATATGGCAAAGCAGTCTCAGTCTGACTCTGTGGGCCGTGCATGGCACACGCTAGTCACCACTTGTATTTCTCCTATCCGTTAGTAAATGGACTTCAGTGTTACCCGGTGTTTCCCTACCCATCACTGCCTTCTTCAGGGAACACTTGCAACCTTCAGCCACCACCATCCCAGTCCCTAAACCAGGCAGACAAGATGAATATTGTCCAATCACCCTCATCTCCTGCTTCTCAAAGATGATGGAGCACATGATACGCCACCGCCTCCACTGGAAAATTGAAGCCCACCTGCACCCTGACCTCTATGGTTTCCGCCCCGGAAAGAGTACTGCTCACTGCATCGCTCACTACATGGCGAACACCTCAGCCAAAACCTCCCTCTTTGTCGACTTCAAGGGTGCTTTTGATAAAGCCAATAGTGAAGTGATCCTTGAGGGTCTCACTCACATGGATGTGAAGGGCAAACTCCTCACGTGGATTGCTGACTACCTCTCCCGTCGACAGGCCCGTGTCCGGCTTCAGGGCCACTACTCTACGAGCAGGGACCTTGATCTTGGCACGCCTCAGGGAGGTGTACTCAGCCCTACACTCTTTAATGTACTAATGAACTCCTTCTACCGCCTTAACGACATCTTTGCTGAGCGCGCCCTAGACGGTCACATCATAAGCTACGCTGATGATATCCTCCTCCAAATTACTACAGTGCAACATGAATAACCTATACTCTCCACGTTCGCCCGGACCTGTCAAACACTCGGGCTAGTCATCTCACACACTAAAACCAAGTTCATCTCACACTTCCGGCGTCAGACACCGCTGACTCTGCAAGGACAAGACATCGATCAAGTAAGCACCTACAGGTACCTTGGTGTACCCGTGCAAGCCACTACCAGCGCCACCACCTCTGCTGTCGCCGCCCACGTCATCTCCCAGTGCCGCCAACGAACGAGGCCCCTCCAGTCCCTTACCCACGGACTCAAAGGAGCCTCTGTCAGGGTCCTACGCCTCATGTACATTGCTATCGACAGAGCTGTCATAGATTATGCCTCCCCTGTCCTTGTAGTTGCCTCCCAACGCGAGAAACAAAGCATAGAGAAAATCCAAAACAGAGTGATGAGACTCATCCTCGGCTGCCCTATGACCACCAGCGTGAACTGATCCTGCTTCCAGTCTGCGATCGAATTACTGCTCTCAATGCCATCCTAGGTGTTAAACTCCTTCGCAGTGAGAAACCGACTCCCCTGTCTCGCTCACTGAACTCACATCTTGACTCCCTCCTGCGCCGGCCTGCCCCCACTACCTCTCCCTCCCTCTCTCAACACTGGCCCCACACTGCTGCTGACATCCTGCGTTATCACCTCTACACCCCCTCGACCTCTCTCCCTCCCGAGTTCACTCATCCACCTCTACCGCCGTGGACCTCCCCGTGTGTTGATGTTGTCGTCCACACCTTCCCTGGTCGTAAATCCACCCAACTGCGGTATATGCTCAAACTTAACTGCCTTGAGCAGATTGATGATGTCGCCTCTTCTCTTACGACCTCCCTCCCTCCTGTGCTCGTCTACTGTGATGGGTCTGTCACCACGCTGGGCTGCGCTGGGGCAGCTGTATGGATTCCTGAGCGTCAGGCCCGCAAGAAAATCAGGGTCCACGACTGGGCCTCCTCCACTGACACTGAAAGCATAGCCATCCTCGAGGGCATTCATGAGGGGGCGACCTATGCTCGCACTGAACGCCGGAACCTCCTGATAATCAGTGACAGCACTTCTGCGCTAGCGAGGCTCAAATTACCCTCCCCCTCCTCCCCTGCCGCCCAACACACCCTAGCCGCCGTCGCCAATCTAGAACAAACTGATGACATCCGTGTCAAGTTTATTTGGATCCCGTCACATATAGGAATAACTGCCTGTGACACTGTTGATCGACTTGCCAAAGAAGCGACACAAGAAGAAGATATTGAAGCCACCCTCGCCCTCTCCCTGAATCATCTCAAATCTCACATACACGCCACACAACGAGAAGCATTCGACGTAAAATGGACACACCTGAAACAACGGGGCAGCGTCACACTATGCCACTATGACGCTGTAACCGGTAACTCCAACCGCCACTACAAAGAGTATCAATCTCTGACTCGATCTCAACAGATTATATACATGAGACTGCGCCTAGGGTACAGGTACCTGTGGGAGTACATTGGCAACCCTGAGCCTGGCCGAACTGTTTGTAAACTTTGTGGCCAACCCGACTCTCACACCCTCCGTCACTACATCCTCACTTGCCCTATGACCTCCTCCTACAGGTCCCCAGCCGTTACCAACACCTCTTCCCACCCTGACCAGATATCCCTCCTCCTAGTCACTGGCCTGGCACTTGACATTATTAGGGACCTGCCATGCTTTGCTATAAACAGATGAAATGTACCGGGAATTTCCCCTCCCCCCACACACTCATCATTCTGTCACTTTATGTAACTTGCTGACAAAACCCATGACCCTTCAGGCTTCCACGCCCTTAATGCATGAGTCATAAAGGCAAGCATGAACTCCGCATGCTTCCCAGTTGGGCACTGTAAACGCTTCTGCGCTTCACCTTGCACAGGATGTAAGGGGGTGCCCAATAAACTAGCCCCCTCCGGGGCAATCTGTAAATCTGTGGAGCGGCGTCGTTGGGATGAGGTGAGGCTCACTACATAATACAATGAGACGTGTACATGCTCTTCTGTAGGAGTTATCTCTCTTGTGTAAGGGTGATATAAGCAGATATACACACGCACACACCGCCAGGAACATAAAAACACTCACCAACACGGCACAAACGCATCACCAAAATTCCCAGGTAAGAAAAACTCGAGCACTGACACGACACCGAAGCCTTTGTTCATCTGGTGTGTGTATCTGTGACTATAACTACAGGGATCAATGCTCACGGGAATGTAATGAGACGATCGATTATTTCGAGAGGAGGTTTAGGTGGAGGCAGTGAGAGGAGGTGTGATGTGGGCGGAATTAAGGGTAAAGTTACAGATAAGGGAGAGTAGTGCAAAGTAGGGGTAAGTTACAGAGAAAGTAGGAGGAAAATTACAGAGAAAGTAGGGGAAAGTTACAGTGAAAGTAGGGGAAAGTTACAGAGAAAGTAGGGGAAGTTACAGTGAAAGTAGGGGAAAATTAGTGAAAGTAGAGGAAATTACAGAGAAAATGGGGGAACGTTACAGAGAAAGTAAGGTATAGAAGTAGAACAGGGGAAGTTGTGTACGTATAGGGAAAGTAAAGGGAAAATTAAACAAGATTACAGATAGACAAACACACAAACATCAGATTCCGACTCCCTTATTACTCTGGGATAATCTTATGGTTTATACTTGATTAAATTTACATGAGTCTGTTGCTTGTATACGTTTCCTCACTTGCCATTATTGTCTCTTAGTACTCAAGTATCCATAGTAACCAACCGATCTATAGAATTTTTTTTGTACAGTTGGTTGGACTTGTTGCCAGCTAAACTCTGGTAAAATATTATCAAAATCGGCCCAAAAATGGCGGTAAAAGATCATAGGAAATATTAGTTTTTTAAGTAATGGCTTGAACTTTACTTGTTTTAGCTGGAGATGGAACAGAAGGGAGGTCAGTAGGGAACGTAATGGCGGGTTCTTGGGATAGTAGTGGTGGTGGTAGTCTTGGTGATGGTCGTAGTGGCCGTCGTCTTGGTCGTAGTGGTGGTGGTGATAAGACTGCTCTGAAAATTGGGTTGACATTGCACATTTTCGGGAGAAGAAGCTGGACCATCACGCTATGGAATTCCCAGCCACAGATTTTTTTACTATGCCATGTAACCTTCATCAGTTCAAAACATCGAGCTTCATATAGCATCGGTGTTTGGCAAGCGTACGCCTCGGTGAATATAGATTTGCCAGCGACACCTGTTTGATCCCTATCTGCTCTTTTTACGGCTTACAAATAGATTTGAATTTTTGACAATTCCTGTTGTTAAATATCCATATGCACGCGATAGCCGCCTTTGAATCTGAATTAAATCCTGCAAAAGTCTTAGTGTTTATTTGTGTGTACAGTTTTATGTTAAGGGTGTAGTGGTTGACCTGGTCGGTCGTGGAACAGTAACAGCTGTTGACCCTCACAAAAACTAATGGGTTGCGGTCATCCACGTTTTTCCCAACGTAATTGAAGTCATCCGCTGTCTTTATATCTCTTTTTATATCATGTCGGAGCTACCCAAGGTCTGCGGAGGGAGCCTTGGCGACCCAGGTCTCTGCACGGTGTCCTTGACAACAAAGCTCTACTTTGGTCATTTCTGGCCATTTTTTGCTTATTAAGGACATCCCTGGAGACCCATCATCTATGAGTCGATCCTGACGACTCAGGG